>NC_081414.1:364105491-364122991 GCF_030272615.1 Cryptomeria japonica | reverse complement strand
TATAAGTTTTGAAATAAAATTTATTAGTAACTATATTTAAGATGAATTGAATGGTTTTCAACACTTGGTTAAAATTTAAATAATTTAATTATTAAATTGCTTATGGACTTGGGAGAAGTTCTAAAGTTCCCCTTTAGTTAGGAGTTAAATAAAATATTTAATTGCTCGCTTTAAAGGCCTAATTAAGGTGACACTTATGATATCTAATTAGTGAAACTTTGCGAACAACCACATCTAGAGATTATGTAAATCTCAAGTAATTAAGTGTTTTTAAAAAAATTGTTGTTGTGTTTTTGCCAAAAAGTTTGGGCACTACATTTTGGTATCAAAGCAAGGTTTCCAACACTAGGAACCTTTCTCCATTACTTTTTGCTTATTTATTTATTTATTTTATTACTCATGTAGGATGCCTTCGGCTACGCGATAAGCTTGTAGACACGAAAGGGGTCCTAGATGTGTTGGCATGGCACGTGAAGACGTTGGGTAGGAAGAGTTGGTTCCTAAAGGGAATCAAGAAGCTCCTCCCAAACAACCTGTAGACCCAAACTGAGATATTTTGAATGCACTGCAAAACTTGATAGGGATAGTACATGATAGACTACCTTCAGCAGGTTTTCAGGCATAATAACATGGTTTAGAGAGTCATAGATCAACAACTAGAGAATGGAGTAGGAGTTCATCTCCTAGGCATGTAAAGGGACGGACTGAGCATGAGCCTGAGTTAGTTCACCAACTAGAGCCGCCACTAGTTATAGCACCAATGATTGTAGAGAGAGCACCCATGATCCGAGAGATCAGACCAGAGAGCTTCTACGCCTACAACCACCTTCATTTGCAGGATCTACCGATGGGGTAGAAGTTGAGTCATGGCTTTTGAGCTTAGAGAGGTGTTTCAAATTGCGTCCCTATGAGAGCAATCTGAAAGCACTTGCTATTCATCTTCTGAGAGGGTCAACTTCCACATGGTGGAGGCAAGAGGAATATAAGAATGACATAGTTGTTGACACCATCACTTGGGGTACCTTCTTGGAGAGGTTCAAAGATAGATACTTGTCGAAGCACTTTAGGCACCGCTGGATTAATGATTTCCACGATATTCAGCAAAAGGGACTCACAGTGTCACAGTATGAGAGCAAGTTTTTTCAGATCCTACCTTATGTGGATTACATGAAGGATGAGAAGTTTCTAATTAATCATTTTATCAGGGGATTGAATGCCGGGATAGCAGGACCTGTACACATGGCAGCTCCAGGAAGCTTACATGTGGGTGTGGAGAAGGCCTTATTAGCAGAGGAGATTCAGGGTAAACCATATGATACACGAGATCAGTTTCAGGACCGAAACCCTGCACCACAGTCTTTCGGGTTTCATAAACCCCATTGGAAGGGCAATCATAGACATTCTTCGGGGTCCTACGAACCCCCTCACCCTCAACAATAGTCTCAGTAGAATTAGAGGCATAGGTCTCCATAGGGACAATAGGGATTTAAGCCCAAATAGTGGTAGACACAGGGTCCTAGACGTGATCAACAACCATAGGTTCCATACACACCTCCGGCTCGAACTTAGTAGTCCACCAAGGGTGGTTATAGTGGATCTAGTAGGATAGGAGGACAACAATACTCGATGCCACAGGGTGTTCAGATTCAGACATGTGGTGCTTGCTTTACTTGTGGAGCCATTAGATAGAATTCCCATAGGGACAAATGGCAGGTAGTTAACTAGCGGTTGATAACCACTAAGCTGAGCATCAGGCCACAAGTATGATCAAAGGTAGTAGTGTTACTATCCTATTTGATTCAGGAGATACAAATTCTTTTATTTCTCCATTGTTTGTGGAGCGTTGCAGGCTAGTGGAAACTAGGCAAGATGTTAGTTGGGAAGTTGAGTTAGATTCAGGAGCTAGAGTGTCTATCGAATCAATGGTTAGGGATTGTCAGCTTCAGATTGGGAGTATGACCACAAAAGAAGACCTTTGATTTACCCCACTAGGATCTTATGGCATTGTTCTTGGCATGGATTGGCTATATGCCCATAGAGCCAAGATGGATTATCGACATAAAAAAATTGAGTGTGTGGATGATCATGGTACTTCCACAGTGATTTCAGGAGTTCAGAGACCCATTTCACTTCGTATGATCTCTGCTATGCAGCTTAAGTGGAGCATGTGGAAGGGATGTCAGTTATTTGCCATCACTATTAGTGACAAAGAAGAAGAGAATGAGAAGATACCCTCTCTTGATGATCATCCTATTCTTAAAGAATTTGCAGATGTTTTTCCTTTTGAGCTACCTCGTATGCCACCTCATAGAGAGATTGATTTTCATATAGATCTTGTACTAGGAGATGAGCCGGTTTTGAGAGCACCATATAGAATGACCACTAATGAGATTAATGAGCTCAAGATGCAGCTTAAGGAAATTTTAAAGAAAGGGTACATTCATCTAAGCATCTCCCCTTGGGGTGCACCAGTCATATTTGTAAAGAAGAAGGACAAATCCCTATGATTATGTATGGATTACCGATAATTAAACAAAATTACTATTAAGAACTGGTATCCATTTTCTAGGATCGATTATTTATTTGATCAGTTATAGGGTGCTAAGGTGTTTTCTAAGATATATATGAAGTCAGGGTATCCTTAGTTGAGGATAGTAGAAAGTGATATTCACAAAACTGCTTTCCAAATTAGATATGGCCACTATGAGTTCACCGTAGTACCCGTTGGCCTTACGAATGCTTCAACAGTATTCATGAGTCTCATGAATGGTGTATTCTGCACCTTCCTAGATAGGTTTGTGATTGTGTTCCTCAATGATATACTCAAAATGAGGAAGAGCATGAAGAGAATTTGTGTCAGGTATTGCAATGTTTGAGAGAGAATCAGTTGTATGGAAACTTGTCTAAGTGAGTCTTCTTTTGTACAGAGGTTCGATATTTGGGACATGTCATATCAGGTGATGGGATCTTAGTTGACCCGTCGAATATTAGAGCTATCATGGATTGGCCAACACCAACTAGTGTGACAGAGATCAAGAGTTTCATGGGATTAGTAGGGTATTATAAATGCTTTGTTGAGGGCTTATCTAGGGTTGTACACCCTATCACATCTCTTTAGTAAAAGGGAAAGAAATTTGATTGGATATAAAAGTGCGAGAGGGCGTTTCAGGAACTCAAAAAGGCACTTACTAGCGCACTATTCTTGTTGTGCCAGATCCCTCAGCTGATTTTTTGGTATGCACAGATGCTTCCTTGGATGGTTTGGGAGCAATACTTATGTAGGGTGGTCGAGCTATTGCATATGAGTCTAGGAAACTTAAGACTCACAAGCTTAACTACCCTACTCATGACCTTGAGCTTGCAGCAGTGGTGCACGCACTAGTGAGATGGAGACATTTTCTTTTAGGACATCCCTTTGAGCTTCATTTTGACCATCAAAGCTTGCAGTACATATTCACTCAACCTAACCTTAATTCTTGCCAGAGGAGATGGATGGATTTTTTGTGTGAGTATGATTTCGATGTTCACTACACTAAGGGGAAAAAACGTAGTTGGAGATGCATTGAGTAGGAGACATCATGAGTTATACTCTATGTCCATGAATACAAATTTGAGAGATCGCATATTGCAAAACTTGCTTGAGGATGAGTGGTATTTAGAGGTGTGTCAGGTGGTGCGATATCAAGAGATCCTAGAAGGGAAATATGCAGATTATTCCTTAGAGTCTGATGGACTACTAAGACATAGAGGGCGCATTTATGTACCTTCTTCCAGGAAATTATGTGATTTCATTGTGATAGAGGCTCATAGAGCACCCTATGCAACACATCTCGGGGTTAAGAAGATGCATGCAAATTTGAGACAGTTGTATCACTAGCTAGGTATACGAAAACTCATTGCAAAACTAGTAGCCTGATGCCTTAAGTGCTAGAGAGTTAAGGCGGAGCACCGCCATCCAGGTGGGTTGCTCCAGTCTCATCCAATACCAGAGTGGAAGTGGGACACAATTTTGATGAATTTCATCATTGGTCTCCCTATGTCATCTCGCCATCATGATGCCATCATGGTGACAATTGATAAGTTGACCAAAGTATCTCACTTCTCACTAGTACAAACTACTTTTACATCACCAACAGTGGTACAGGCATTCTTGTGGGATATTGTCAGACTTCATGATATTCCACGCAAGATTATATCAGATAGGGATTCCTTCTTTACTTCCTTTTGGAAGGCATTACAGGCAACGTTGGGTACCAAACTCAACTTTAGCATAACCTATCATCTAGAAATAGATGGACAGATAGAGAGGGTGACCCGGGTATTGGAGGATATGCTCTATCATGGATCATCAGACTAGATGGGAAGAGTATCTTCACTTGGTAGAATTTTCCTATAACAATGTGCATCACACTTCCTTGGGGATGCCACCTTATCATGCATTGTATGGAAAATCATGTAGGACACCTTTGAGTTGGGACCACATTGAGGATAGAGTAGCCATTGGTCCTGAGTTAGCTCAAGATATGGAGCAATAGGTGGATTTGATTAGATAGCGCCTTAGAGAGGCTCAGGATAGACAAAAGAAGTATGCAAATGAGAAGAGGACAAATTGTAGGTACATGGCTGGAGATAGAGTTTTATTGAGATTGCGACCACATAAGAGTCCAATCCATTATGGAAAGGGTTCTAAGCTCACACCTTGCTTTGTTGGACCATTTGAGATCCTTGAGAGGATAGGACTAGTTGGATATCATCTAGCTTTTCCACCTAGCCTATCATGCATCCATGATGTGTTTCATGTGTCTGTATTGAGGAAATGTATTAGTGACGAGTCTCATATTCTAGATTGGGATGCCTTGCATGTGGAGTCAGATGGATAGTTGGTTTTGGAGCCCATTCGCATTTTGTCTCACCAGATGCTATCTCTTCGAGGCCGAGAGATGGACCAGGTTAGGGCCCAGTGGGATTGTTATGATGAGGTTACAATATCATGGGAGGATGCAATATGGATGAGATCTTAGTATCCCTATCTTTTTTATGAACTCCAGGAGAAAGTTCATGCCTAGAGGGGGAGGGTGTGAGGCCCTACCTCGAGCACGTCATAGCACTTCATTTATTTTCATGATAGACTTATTATTTGATACACTATTTTGATGCATTATGGATTTAGCTACTATTTGATAGGTGATTTGATATCATTAGATATGATGTATCCCATCTTATGTTGATTTTAGTACTTACATTGATGATAATATGATACATTTATGCATGTCTTATGGATTGTTGATTTATATGATTCCTATGATGATGCAATTGAGTAATTGATTACATATGGATTTCTAGGAAAAATGGTAATTGGATACTATCTTTATTGTTCTTTGATTTGGATCAATTTATGAGATGTTGTGAATTGGATGTTATGTGTCTGATGTGAATTTCCTATCATATACTTATACATGCATGTGATTTTGGACTACTGATGTGTGAAATGAGATGTGTAGAGAATTAATCGATGTGACCATAGAAATACATGAAGAACTAAGGCCAAACCTATGTGCATGATAGTAAAGCCAAGGTTTGTCTATTTGGAGAGACAATACTTTGTATGTGATGTGTTTAATTTCATATTACTGAATACTTGAGTGTATGTTCAAATTTGTGTTTGTTAATTTTAATTATCCCCTAAAAAGGACATGCCAGGTGTATTTTGTGATGAGTATTTTATAGTGTCACTTGACACTTGTGATGTGTGGTGAGTTGGCATATGACATGTCCTTAGGAGGGAATTTGTGAAATCTTATGCATTTTTAAATATCTCGAAGTGGTCCCAAAAGATAACTTGGTTAGAGAGCCTTTAGTTTGGTCAAATCAAGTTTGACCCATAGATAAACTTTAGGTGGGTTTTTTGGCGGTCAAACTAACTCCTATGGTTGAGGTTAGGTCACTTTTGAAGGCCCACTTGATTTACCTATGGGTAATGGGATTTTTTAGCCATGTAACCACTCACATATGATTGCCAAGTCACTTCAAAAGTGGGTTTTTCAAGATGGACGAAAATCCAACTCTTTGAAGGTTGACCCTTGGTAAGACAACCTTCCAATTCAGTGATTGATGCACTTCCCCACCTTACACTTACCTTTTTAGTTTCCATTTTTATAAACCATGTAAGAAGTTGAGAATACCAACCTATAGGATCTCACATCATTTCCAAGGAAGTTGGAAATAGTGAGGAGAGCCTACTTAGGGAAGAAATTCAAACTTGGAATTTTGATCACCCTCTCTCCAATCTTGGACACTAAATTTTTGGAGTAGGAATTTAGATCGAGGAAGGGAAATTTTGGCTAAGTAAGGAGAATTGTAAGGGGAATTAGGTAGCTCTTCTACAACAAACAAAACATTGAAAGGAGTAAAGGTTGGTGTAATGCTTCCCATAGCTTAGTTTCATTCATGTTGCTTCTGTCTTATTTTGATTTTTGTTTATGAATTGAGTGTGTTTCCATATCTATGAACTATGTTTTGAGTTGCTTTTAGTTGATTTTCAGTTGGGGTTTCTTGTATATATGTTCATGGGAGTTAAGACTAAACTCACCCTTGGGAGGGAAGAGTAGTCTTGTGGTGAAGGGTTTTGGGATAGTCTTTGGGTGTGGAGTCTCTCTTCTAGGAAGAGAGGGATAAACAAGGATCTGGGATCCTTGCTGCTGTTATTTTTGTATATAAATTTGGGGTTCATAAGGGTAGTTTTGGCTTGAAGCCTTTGGGGGTCATAAGAAATATTTTTGGTCATGTAAGAGACCAAGTAGGAGGTTATTTTAACCTTGTGAAGGCATTTGAATGTATTGGTATATTGCAGATCTCCCCTTAGATTCTTGGTCCATCTTCACCCTTTGTTTTGAGTCACTTGGTGACTATGTGCTAGCCTTGGGTTGGGAGTTAAGTTTGAATATGTTTTCCCTTGTAGAATCTGAAAGTGTGCTTGTTTTTTGAGTATGCTTGTATCTCGTTTGAGTCTTAGTTCTCATAGCTTGGGGGTGGCCTCTTATAGGCCTAGGTTGGGAGGTGAGCCTCCATGGTCACAACCAAAGCTACGTTTGCTTGCAGGTTTGCAACTTGTTTAAAGGATGCAGCAAATCAAGACTTCTAAGTGGCTATCAAAGTGTGATTGCAAGTACACCTTATTGTTCATTTTGCAGATTTAATTTCTTCTATTATATATGGTTGTATTTCTAGAAAAATTGTAAGAAGGAAAAAAGACAACGAAATCCTTGTATTCAATATATTCAAAAAGAGTGTATTACTTCCTCTATTTAGTTTATTCATTATCATGAAAAAGGAGTTAAATCTATTTTCAGCTGTAATTTCTTATTAAGAAAAAGAAATAAAGATTTTAAAAGTTCAGATGTGTATGAGTTGTATCATTTATTTTTCTGTAAAACTAGTGGTAGATTTATTCTTACAAAAGAGAAAAGAGAAAAGAAATGTGTAGCATTGCATTTAAATAGTTTGCATCTTACCTCTATATTCAACTTTTGTGTTAAATCTATTTAGTAGTTAGTCTAAACATTCAGATTTTAAACAATATATTTTCATTGCATTTATTTATTTATTTAACAACATTTCTATTTGTTTAAATCTGCAAGTTTTCAATGTTTTAGAAGTAAGATTTTTAAATCAGAATGAGAAAGAAAGTTAAATTCTCCATTTTAAGCTTAAAAAAATGTAAATATACATATGTCTAAGGTGACTAGATCAATATATTGTAACTATTGCTTAAGTTTATTTAAATAGACTCATGGATATATATACATACAAATAAAAATGAAACATTATTTAACCCTGTATTTGGAATTTAAATACCCTGCTGATTTTTGAAATCATAATAAACTTCATATTTAAACACACACACACACATACAAAGAGAGAGAGAGAGAGAGAGAGAGAGAGAGAGAGAGAGAGAGAGAGAGAGAGAGAGAGAGAGAGAGAGAGAGAGAGAGAGAGAGAGAGAGAGAGAGAGAGAGAGAGAGAGAGAGACACACACACACACACAATAAAAAATGTTGATGTTAAAATAAAATACTGATTTGGAATTACATTGTGTATACACAGTGAGTGTATATTTTTATAAACACACACACACACACACCATCGAATAAAGCATGATGTAAATTATTTAAAAAAAATTCATTAACAAAAAAATAACGTTGGCATCGATGTTGGGGGGGCCGTGGGTTGTGGGGGTCATGGCCCCCTATAGTCTCACTATGGGGAGGCCACCCCATAGTCACAGGGCCGAGGCTCCGTGGCTATGGGGGGGCATCCCCACATTCACAGGGGTAAACCCTGCACTTGATGGGGTTCACCTAGCTTGCTCATACTTCACCTAGTTGGTGTTGCTCAATTCCACCAACTCTCTAGGTCTAGCTATTCTCTAAGACCTCCAAGTCATTCTTAATCTCTTCTAGGGCTTTCTTCTTGTCAATCTCAAGGTGTTTGCATCAAGTGTTTAACTAGGAACCCTACCTTTCAAGTTGTTTCCCACTTGCTAATCATTGCTGTCTTAACCTCAATTTGTCAATCTTATCTCCTACTATTTGTGAGTTGTTGTAGAGGTGTGGAGGTGGATTCTAATGTAATTTGAATATAGTTTGGATCCATTTGAGGTTTGCATCCATTGGCTTTCTTACTTATTTCACCATTTTGCCTAGAAAAGGGCTACAAGGAATGAGCCCCTATTAGGCCTCCAAAATCCGGTTTTCTAGGGCTTGGAGGAAAACGGTCCAAAAGACCTTGCAACAAGATTGATTTTTCTTCAAAGACTCACCTATACCCAAGTTATTTCAGTGGTTTTGGCTTCTCAAACCACCGTACAATTCCCTAACCCAAAAATGAGGGTTTTGAAGGGTTTCTAGGCCTTCTAACCGGTAGTGTTTGGTCAAGTTTGTGAAATGGGTATCAAATGGTCTTGTCAAGGCTTCTCCTTGTATTGGAAACTTTGCATGAACTTCATGGACCCCTCCAAAAGGTTTTTTTGTGGTTTTATGCTTACCCCTACACTCTATGTACTCCAATTTCACCCTGTCTTCTCTAGCCAGGTTGCTCCTGGACTCGCATAGAACAAGGTGACAGTCATGTAAATATTCATCTCCAGAAATTCTCCTTGCATATATAAAATTTACAAGTGGTTGCCTTCCATTTACCAATAGGCCGTGATGGTAGCACGAAGGGATTTCATGGGGCAACCATTTTACACAAAATTGCTATGTACAAGCCAAAACTGGCTATTTGAAAACAAAAATTGGAAAACACCAACACACACTATCTACAAAGATTTGAAATGAATTAAATGACTCCAAAACACACCAAGGAAACTCAATCCATTACTGGATCAATGGATTCAATCCATTTGTATTCACATTGCAAGCAAAATAAGCCAAAATAGTGATAAACAATCCAAAAATGAGTAGTTTCAGATTGTTGATCATACAAAAACAAATCTCCAACCTTGGTAACCATGCAAGAGGAGGTTCTTATAGTCTTCCCCACGTGTGGAGGCATTCTAGGGTGTTGCGCTATCCCTAACTCCATTGCTAAGCATTTTAGGACAAAAGTTGTCATGACAACTTTTACAATTTTGCACTTTTTGCTTTTCCAACCTATGAAACCTATTCTAAGTATTTACTCATGAATTTTTAAGCTTTCCTAAGACTATTCTAAACCTCACTCATTCTCATACCAATTTTTACCACTTTTGACCATCAAGAAGGTCAATTTCCTACTCAAACCACTACCTATGCACAAAATGCAAACCTAAGGAGAAACTAACTCAATCTAGGCTTGCATTTGACTCATCACACTCACTCTTTGGACCCTCTTGGAGTCCTTATTAGGTACCTAACTTGGATAAGGTCAGTACAAGCCAAAATTGAGAAAAGACTATTAAGCCTAAGTCCTAGGTGCTCCTGCACCAGCGCTGTGGGCGGAGGCCGCCACGACAGTCCACTTCTCAACAAACCTCCCTCTTTCGCCGACTACATAAAACATCCACCATCTGCCCAAATACATATGCCATTCCCTCCACCAACCTGCAGCAAAAAAAAAGGTTTGGTTGCCATGGTAAAGAGGAGGCCCTGCAAAAAAAAAAAAGAAAATATCCACCGTGAAATTGTTTCATGGTGGAACCTTAACTCGACTTGGGGTAAATAGATTGTAAAAAGAAAATATGGTAAGGAGATAAGAATAACCCATGTGGTTATGAGAAACCCTAAAAGGGGATTTTTAAAATAATAAAGATTATGTCAATTTTTTTATAATAGAAGAGGGTAAATTTAAAAATTAAGAATTGGGGGTAAAAGATCCCAAATTTTAAATAAAGGAAATGTATTTGGTCATTTAAATACAAATGAAAATATAGAAACAAGTTAATGAAAATTAAGAAATACATGGGCATTTTAATCATGGATTTATACTAGTCCAAATGGGAAACAATAATGATTTAATGTTATAATGACGTGTTGGACCAATAAATACAATTGTTTATTTAATTAATATTAATATAAAGAATTTGTATTAATATTAGTATAGTAGGTTATAGAATTGTTTTAATAATATAGGGAAATTATATTAACACTAATATAGTTAAAATTGAAGAGTTCAATTGGGCGATTTAATTAACAATAAAGTTGTATTGTCATTATCGAAATATTTTAATCAACTTTAAATAGCAATGGGAATTATTAGTAAATTATAAGAAATTGCAATAAAATTTATTAGTGACTATATTTAAGATGAATTGAATGGTTTTCAATACTCGGTTAAAATTTAAATAATTTAGCTATTAAAATGCTTATGGAGTTGGGAGAAGTTCCTAAAGTTCCCCTTTAGTTAGGAGTTAAATAAAATATTTAATCGCTCGTTTTAAAGGCCTAATCAAGTTGACACTTAAGATATCTAATTAGTGAAACTAAGTGAACAACTACATCTAGACATTATGTATATCTCAAGTAATTAAGCGTTTAAAAAAAAATTGTTGTTGTGTTTTTGCCCAAAAGTTTGGGCACTACATTTGTACATAAATTACATAGTCGACCACACTTTTTTCCATTGCAGGTTTGACATGTGATGTTTCTTGAGCTTGTCCATGCTCTCATGCCATTACACATGGTCAAATCATGAAGGCTATGCATCCCTAATAATTCAACTCCAAATTTTAATATACCTCCTCTTTGCCTTGAAAGATCTTTTTCCCATTTTTTATCCGTTCTTTGCTTAACCATAATGAATTGCTATTCAAACCATGTTCCCTCTTGAAGTGTAACACTTGGTTGTATCTTATTCTTGCATTAAAGACACTTATTAGAATGATATTTCCTATGGTACAATACTATGTTATGTCTCTTCTTAAAGACTCACATGGATCTTCCTCTCTAGATTCTTTTTCTTGTAGGTTTTAGAGCTGTATAGGGCAATGCAACATGTTTCAAGATAAATAGTAGATTCCTTATCTTTTATTATTATCCATATGCATTTGTAAATTGAGTCATTTACATTTTCATGATTCCTTTATATGCTTCCCTTAGCAAGACTATCACTCTCACAAGTCCCTTGCCACTTTTTGTTATGTCATTACAAATTGAGAATTTTTTATAACATTTGAATTTTTTCACTTTGTAGTTTTCATGCTCATGTGTTTCAATGAGATCATCAATGTCCTTTTCCTCTACCATGGGACCTAGACTAGGATCCCTCCTCCAAGGGTGGCCTTTATAGTTCCAACACACCATTAAAAAATGATCTAGGAGGCTCGTGTTCCAATTTAGTATGAGTTGAGTTGATATTAATTTGGGCTTTTATCGTATATAACCATGACTCATTTCTTACGATTTTTTTGCTATAACTTTATACTAATCTTTCTTTCTTTATTTCTTATAACCATGACATAGTTTAATATCCATTTATATAAAATTGAGTTACTTTTAGGAACCTTTTATTTATTAACATTTTACTCACATCTTCTACATTTTTCAAGGTTATGAACTATAATTATATTTATTTCTCTCCTTTCTATTCTTCCAATAATATTTTCTTGGAGGATGTTCTTTGCCCATTAGAATTTATCTAATAAAAAGTATCTTACTAGCATGCTTGCAATTTCTCCTTCCCCATGTTATTTCATCCCATTTATTATTATTTTTTTAACCCCATCATGTTGGTTTTTCTCCTCCCACATTTTTCGTCGAAGTAATTTTTTTATGGGATCTTTTTATATCTCTATTGGCTCTTTTACCACTTGTTTCCATTACTAGGCATTTTTTAATTTTTCCATTAATTTAATTCCGTTGAACTCCATGTTTTCTATTGCTAATTGAATCTCTTTCATATGTAGAATTATTTCTTCTCCTACTTGGGCTATGCTCCCACCCCTAGCTTGCCTCAGTTCAAAACTTAGTGCTAGAATCTCTTGCCACCTTATTTCTATGTTGTTTTAAATTCATTTAGTTGACCTATAATAGTTTTATTTTCTTTTGTTAGCTTCATGTTGATTTCTATGATATATTAGAGCTAGATATCTTTGCATTGCCCTTTCATCTCTAAATTGTTAAATCTCCCTTTTAGTTTCATTAGCTTTTTCATATACAACTTTGAAGAAAATGTTAAAGGTGTTGTTATAGGGGGTTACATATATCGGTTCTCCTAGTTCTAAGATTTCCCCTCTACATTGGTTTCAAGGTGTTTCTTGCTCTCCTACTACTTTGATACTGCCCCGTATTGAAATTCAAATCCAAGATGGCTTTCTATCCCTACTACCAACAATTTAATATTTTTTTCTGCTTTATGTTACCCTTTGTCATTGTTTGAGTATATCTTTAATTTTTTGCATCCTAACTATCTTAACCTTTTTTTTTTTTTTCTATCTTGACCTGCCTATGGCGTAATTGAAGAACACAAATGGACACTGATAGGGTGGGGGGGTGAATCAATGTATTATAAATTTTTTAATCTATGTGTGCAAATAATGAAACTGAAAATCAATTAAGAACACACACACAAATCAAACCACAACACCAGATTTATGAGGAAAACCCAATGTGGGAAAAACCTCGGTGAGAATAGCTACTAGAGACTACTGCTCCAATCCAACCTCACAATGAAATCATTATTTACAAAATGTTTAGGACATCAACCTAAGGAGCACCAACCCTTGATTATTTTGAGCACCTACTCAAGGAGTACCTGTCCCTTCTCTGAGAACCCACTTAGAGAAATACAACAATATCATGTTTTACAATACAATGATAAAATCTTGTTACAAATGTGTTTTGTAACACTTACAAATTTCTCACACCTAAGAATGGATTTTTCTGCCTGTTGATGTTCTTCCTTTTCTTCCTTTGTCTGATTATCTTCTTCTCTCTGCCTCTGGTTCTCTCTGTATCTCCTTCACCTTGCTGAATATTCTCTCTTATCTCTATTCTCTCTCTTTCTGCTTCTGTAGATTCTTCTACTTCTCTTGGCAAAAACTCACACTTCACACCTTACAACACAATAAACTGAAGGTTGATTTGAGAGAGATAATCCTTGGGATTCATCCTCAGGACACCTGGTATCAGGAGGTTAGAGCTATGACTGAGACTGGAAGGGCATTAGAAGGAAGATATTCTGGATATAACCTTGAGGTAGATGGTCTTCTTCGACATCTTGGGTGAATCTATGTACCTCCTTTGGATGCACTTCATGTTTTGATCATGACGGAAGCCCATAGTGCACCTTATTCAACACATCCTGGTGTCAAGAAGATGCTTAGATAGATATATCATTGGGTTGGTATGAAACATGACATTGATGACTTTGTGTCGAAGTGTTTAGAATGTCAATAGGTAAAGGCGAAGTATTAGCACCCTACAGGGCTTTTACAACATAATTTGGTACCGGATTGGAAATGGGACATCATTTCCATGGATTTCATAGTTGGGTTGCCTATTCTTCACATCTTCATAATGCCATCATGGTCATTATTGACAGATTGACCAAAGTTGCTAATTTTGTTCCTATTCGATCTTCCTATACAACCATGAGTTTTCATGGAAGACGTGGTGAGGCTTCATGGGATTCCTAGGCAGATCATTTCTGATAGAGATCCCGTCTTTACTTCAACATTGTGGACCTCACTTCAACATACTTTAGGGACCTTGTTGAACTTTAGCTCAAATTATCACCTAGAGACTGATGATCAGACCGAGTGTGTGAATCAGGTTTTGGAGGACATGCTTCACATGTATGTTATGGACCAACAGTTGCACTGGGAGGAATATCTAAATATTGTGGATTTTTCTTATAACGACGGATATCATAGCTCCATAGGTATGTCTCCCTTCCAGGCATTGTATGGTCACCCTTTTTGTACTCCTTTGAGTTGGGATCGGCTAGAGGACATGGTGCGTATAGGATAGGATATGCTTCGAGAGATGGAGCAAAAGGTTGAGCAGATTCATGGGCATTTTGTAGCCGCACATGATAGACAAAAGAAGTATGCCAATTCTCATAGAGTTGATTGTCAGTTTTCTGTTGGTGACCGTGTATTCTTGAGAGTGCGACCATGAAAGAGTCCGATCCGTTATGGAAAGGGTTCTAAGTTGGCGCCTCATTTTATTGGCCCTTTTGAGATCCTTGAGAGGATAGGACATGTTGCCTACCATCTTGCGTTGCCACCGAGCCTATCCCGCATCCACGATGTTTTTCATGTTTTAGTTCTTAGACCTTATCATCCTGATGTGAGCCATGTTCTTGACTGGAACATATTGCAGGTTGAGGACGAGCAACTTTCTATGGAGCCCATGTACAGTCTACAATATCAGGGTTGACCCTCAGGGGTCATACCATCGACCATGTAAGGGTCCTATGGGACCCAAATGATGAGACCTCGACTACATGGGTGGATGCAACAAAGATGAGAGAGATTTATTCTTATCTGTTTTAGGTTTCCAGGAGTAAGCCTAGTTTTGGGGGGGAGGATGTAGTACCCCTCCCTTGATTAGACTTTTTAGATTCATGTTTTGAATTCAGTTGACTTTTTCAATGGATATTAGTGGATACATTATATTGTGACATTTTACTCAGACATTATGCTATGATGTGTTATGCTTTAATTTTAGTTGCTATGTATGTCGTTCATGCAATATCTCCTTATTGATGGTTAAATGTTATTATATTGGATTACTAACATGGACTGACACATTTATTTTATGAGTGCGATGCGTTATATACATGTTTCATGTTTGTAAGTGTATGGGGTGCAAGGAGATGATTTTACTTCATTCACTTCGGTGACACAAGGAACATCACGATTCTCCTTCATCAGTGTGTTTACTATGGTTGTATATATATGCATATGTGGTTCGTCTCCACCTGGCTTCACAGTTCTGAGCGTACCTTATTGATCCAATGGAAGTGGAGGAGATAGTTGTAAGGCCCTGTATTTTAACCCTAGCTTAGCTCAATAGTGAACATTGCCAGTTCCCTATGTCTGGTATGCAGGTCATGTGTTTATTTGGTTTACTTGAGTTGTGTGTTATGCATTTGTGAAATTAACTATCTAATCTTAAAGTATTTAAGTAGTTAATGTGTTTTATTTGCATATTTAAATAAAGGGATTAAAGTCAATTAAGACCCCTTAGTATTATAAAGTGTTAAATCAATTGGTTCAATTCATTAAATTAGGAAATTTGATTAATTGTTATTTTAAATTATGAAATTAAAATACGTGTAGGCATTTTTGAAAAGTTATTTAGAAATTGGAAAAATAAAATATCTCCCTCATTGACTTTTTGGAAATGGAAATTTTGGTTTTAATTAAATTGGAAAAATGAAATTTGGAGGAAAAAGACTTTTTTGGAAATGCACTTTATGAGAAAATTTTTGATTGGTTAGAGAAAATTTTAACCTAGAATATACTTTTAGGTTAAATTTTTCTATTTATCTGCGTTTTTCATGGGAAGAAGAAAGAAAAGTTTTTGGTTGGAAATTTGGTCTTCTTCTCTGGTTGAAGAATTTAGCTCTTCTCAGATTATTTTCCAAGATAGCTCATTAAAGTTGGTTTGTCAAAACCTCTATTTTCAAAGTTTACTTGATTTAAGAAATATCTCTATGTGTGTATGAATTCATCTGTTTGCAAACTCATTGAAGGTTTTGTTTGGAAAAGGAAAGGTTGCATTTTATCTTGAAATTTAAACCCTCTTGTTTCATTTCAAATTCTCCAATCAATTTTTGATTTATTTGTTGAAAGAATTGGTTTTCAAATTAAAATTGGTGAGTGACTGTGTTTGGAAAAAGATTTCATTTTTTTTTGAAGTTTTCCATTTGTTTATGGAATAAAAAATTAGTTTATTTATTATGGTTTTGATTTGGGGAAAGTTTGAAATTAGTTGAACTGCACCCCTGTATGGGGTTATGCTAGCAAAATTTGCCCAAATTTGGTTACCTGGGAGTGGAAATGGTTTTCAAAAATTTATCCTTCCTTTGTTTATTTGACTCAGAAATTTTTCTGAGTATATTGGTATTAGGGGTTTGTGTTTTAAAAAAAAAAAGGTTCATTCCTTGTTTATTGTCTCAATTTTTTTTTGAGTTTACTATATGTTCGGGGTTTGATTTTAAATGTATTATTTAATTTTTAAAAAAATTTATTGTTATTATTTTGACTCATAAAATTTTCGAGTGTATATTTTTTGAGTTTATGTGTTTCTGGAAATTGTGTTTGTTAAAAGAAATTTTAAAAATATTATAATTTTTATTTTATTTTATTTTATTATTTTGTGTAGTGTGTAGGGGAGCCCGGGGACTCGACCCCACACACCATGGTGGGGAGCGTTGCAACCACATATATGTGTGCAACACTGTTACCCACATGTATGTGGGCCAACCCCCACGTGGGTTTGAAATATGTTTTATTTTTTAAAAATTTGTATGTGTATATATATATATATATATATATATATATATATATATATATATATATATATATATAAAATGTTTAGTTTTGTTTTTTTTAGTGGTAAAAAATATATATACCTTGGGAGAAAGAAAATAGATATTTTATTTTGAAAAAAAGAAGAAATATTAGATTAATAAATGTATAATTATATAGTTGTAATTGTGGTATTTATTTTATAGTGAAATAGTGATTTTTTTTAAATGATGTATTTTGAAGGGTAGATGAATTAAAAAATCTTGGTCGATTGGCATTTTAAACGAAATGGAAAATTATTGTCAATTTAGATAAGTGATGATGCGTGTTTAATTACTGTATTCACATTTATTTTCAAAACTGCAAGTCCTTTGTCGAATGTATCAAATTATGTCATGTGGTTGTCTTCATGGCTATGATTGTTTTTTGTCAAGGATTTGTTAGTTAGTTAAACTTGTGTGAGGGTTGATTTGGCCAAGTGGTTTTCTATTGTTTTGAACTCCATGTACTCTTTCATGTGTATACCTTGGTTTTGGGAGTTTGTTT